>NW_025813469.1:6506096-6538544 GCF_021976095.1 Xenia sp. Carnegie-2017 | reverse complement strand
ATTGACACGGGTAAGAGCTCCGGTTACTTCCGGGACCATAGCTGTACCCTTTCTACTTCGCGAAACATTTCCCATTGGCAAAAGATAGGCATTAGCACAATTCCGACAAAAAAGGTGCAGTGTATGCAGCTTATGTATGCAGTGCGTACATATTGCCAGCCTTTAACTTTATTATCTTTCTTTCACAACATTTTTTATTTATAATGTTGACTGTTATCACGACCTTGATATAATCAATACCGATAAGGCTAGCAATACATTTAAGATCCGCGAGAAAAATACATTTTGCTTTAGCATTCTTCTTACTAAAGTATTATGATTAGAGTATACCGAGCTGTATTATATACAAAAAGAGCGCATCAAGTTTTATAAAATATTCGTCCAAACAAGACAAAAATGATGTTTGCGATCGTTTACAAAGCTTGCATTTGTTTCATACATTGAGTTATTTAGTTTTGACTATTGTCAATAAAACAGAGAAACGGTGTCATAGGAACGAAACGATCTCAATATTCCTTAAAAATCACATTGTTTGAGCTGTATCCAGTCAAAACAATGAGTTCAATGATTAATGAGTGTCGTACATGGTACAGACAAAAAAATGAAAATAAAATTAACAAAGATTTGTTGGAAAAGCACAGTACTCATGCAAAAATAAACTTACGCTTAGTTTTTGAAAACAAGTTATAAAATGAAAACAATAAAACGCGTGCAGTGATTGGTCTAGGCCGTGTTTGCATTAGCAAGTGCAAAACACATTTGAAGTCAACCGACCAAATCAATCAAAACAATCAATCAGACAAAGAGAATTTGCAACTCGAGTAAAATTAAAACGTTGTCTTTTTCGAACCCTCATGGCAACCCTTGACCTTCGGTCCCGGGTTTGCACTGATCTGCTGACGAGTTCTCCCAAAGGTCTCCTCGGTTTGCATAAGCATGTGCAAACACAGAAAACATCCTTTATTTCTTAATAAAACCTAATTCCCGTACCTTAAATCCCAGAGATATATAAAGCTGTCGAAAGAGCACGTTGCCAACAACCTTGGATCAAACCTCGACCAATTTAAGCAACTGAAAGAAAAACACACCAAAATGGAAATAAAATAGATCTAAACAGAAATGGCTCAAAAACTATTCATTATTCATAAGAATAACAATGCTTGAGTAACGATTCATTGAGGGCAGAAGATACTATTCTGGGCGGGTTTGTGAGTGAATAACAAAAAAATTGACAAAAATTTCCACAAGGCGATGAGACATAACATATGCTATATCATCACAATCTTATTTGTGTTGAAAACAATTCAGGAATACGAAAAACCTCTGATAATAGGTTGTACTACAAGAAGTTGAAGACCAAAAAATTAAAAAATTTATCGGTTTTTGAAAGTTTTTTAAATTCTCACTGAGCAATATTTTTCATTATTACTTGATTACACTAATTTTTGCACCAACAATTTACATTTTTCCATATAAATTTCGCCAAGACAAAGATGTCGACACATAATTTGTAGTTTCGAAGACAATTACCTTTAACCTCGATCAATTTCATTTTAAGTATGAGGCAATTTAAAGTTTGAAGTCTTTCCCTGTTTTCCGCTTTCGGAAACACGTAGTTATTAGTTACAAGCAGATATGCTCCAGCCATATGTAAAATATGAAGGATTACCATTATTTATTGATGTAGAAATCAATATTTTTGATAGTCATTTAACACAAAAATATAACAAAAAGTTGGGCAGCCTATCCTATTTAAAACAATACTGTCATATCATTATTATATCATCCAATGAGGGATAATTGTATTCATACCTATATTCAAAAAATTGTCTTAAATTATCATAAAATTTGTCTGAGTCATGTGCAAAAAATATTTAAATAATGCAGATTTGCTCTGAAATTTACGAGAATGATAGCAGTTAAAAGCTCATCTACAGGTAAATTATTATCTACATCTGATAACAAACCACTACAGAGAAATTGAGATCAATTGTATCATTTCTGCCATTTAAACATACACCGTAAAAAATTAAGTTTAAAATTTAAAAGGAAACAAAACATGTTAATTCACACAGTTACACACAGTATTTATAAAGAAACATTTGTCTAGAAAATCTGACATGATCTGCGTCGCACAGATCACATTAACATATCATTATGATTTTTAAAGGGAAATGGCAATATTTTTTTTATAATTATTACAGTACATTACCCCTAAATATGAAAAAAAACACCAAAAATTTGTCATCGCTTTCGTTTGGGTGGAATAATTCGTCTCTTTTTTGATTTTAATCATAGCATGTCATTGAGTTCTATAATAACTGGAGCGGCTATCTCAAGCGCGGCCTTAGATATCTGATGTTGTAAAAAACATGGCGGATTTCGTCCGTTGCCGCTGAGATTTACCGAAATTGACCGCTTTTCCGAAAATTTCACAATTTCCCACTCCCTCCTGAAGAAAGAGTGAGGAAAATGTATGTGTGTATTTGGGATTCGGCTAGCAATTTTTTGATGAAAATCACGATAAAAACCTACAATTCGTAACAGCGAGTCAACTGTGCTTGCTTTCCAGTCATCGGCTCCTGCGAGGAAAACTATTAACTATAAACTATGTACGAAAGAACTCTTTGAACGTTTTTAAACATCGTGTCTAATGTACATGTGCACGATGTGGACGATGTGGTCTCTTTTCAAGGTAAGGAGAAAGTCTTGAGCCATGTCCAGCCGACAATTTAAAAAAGATGGTAAAAAACAAATTCTGAAGAAACGAGATATCTCGAGATGAAAAAATGTGAATGAAAACAAAACGCGAAGTGAACTGTAAAATTTCGATTTATTTCAAAGTCATCCTCAGACAGAATGATAATCCAAACAATGCATACACATATATATTTACAATGCATGAATTAAGTAACGAAAGTCAAGCAATAGAAATTAAATAGTTTGATATTTACGAAAGCGGAGTTGGAAGTGCTGTCATATTTTAAAAGGATGAATTGAAACAAGAGACCAGACTGGTGGAATGAGTGTATTGTAATTTAAGAGAAGAGTTGTAATTCTTTGCTAGCCTTAAGTCCCGTGTTAACAAACCATTTCTTAATATATGTGTATGCATGGTTTGGATTATCATTCTGTCTGTGGATGACTTTGAAATAAATCGAAAATTTACAGTTCACGTCTTGTTTTGATTCACATTTTTACATCTCAAGATGTCTTGTTTCTTCAGAATTTGTTCTTTACTTAACTCTTAAAGAGTACTCTATAGTCATATTTATGTCAATGTGGTAATGTATGTTAGTGCAATCAGACTAAGTTACACAACATATTTGCAATAAGAATTTTCTTTTAATGAAGTTTTGAGAAAAAACAATATATAATCTTTTGTATTTCTGCTAAAGATGACTAAATGACAAAAAAATATTTAAAATTTATTTCCTTGTAAGGTTTATTGTACAGTTGCTGCAATTGTTCAGCACGTTTTGACTGGTAGGTTTCCTTCCCTACACTGCTTGGCAACATGGCCCAATCTTTTGCATATGTAGCAACGTCGTCCTGTTAAATATTCATAAGAAAGTTGTAGTTCATAAAACTTTTATTTGTTTGTGTCATTAGCTTAATTCTGTTAACAATAATGCATGCAACTTGAAGTTTTCAACCATCTAATCAAGCTGATGTTTTATCACTAGGTCAATCAAACTTACTTCTTCTCATACGATTAAACTCTATACAAAAAAGTATATAATTGTCAATTACAATGGTCATGAAAGAAATGTTATTTCATTTTTGTCATTACTTTTCTTGCATTCATTCATTTTGTGGCCTTTGTGGCCACAATTATAGCATCTTCCTTCATTAAAAAAAACAATGGCAATTATCAGCCAGGCATCAAAGGCAATTAGTACATGTATACACTATACCACACCTTTAAATGAACTTTTTGCTTCGACATTGCTTTCTACATAAACAAATCGTTTGTTAGGTGCTGTTTGATTTGTTATGTGTATGATTAAATTTCAGGTTAAAAGACTCTTGGTGAAAAGACTCTTGGTGAAAAGGCTCAGGTGAAAAGACAAAAGTATCATGTGAGAGCTGATGGGCATATATCATATATGAATGAGAACAGTATTGTATACAAAGCACTGTTTACCTTCTTTATTTTTTTGGTTTTCAGAATTGGAGCCACCTCAAATAGTAGTAGATTTTTAGCACATTTTGATGCATTGTTGTATTGTGTAATAAAGCAAAAAACAATTTTGGCTAAATACACACTTGCATTTTCATTATCTTCCTCTTCAGTTTCCTGACCTGTTTTGAATGCAATTGAACTATTTGAGTGATTTTCAGTTTTCAAAACAAAAACAAATTTTATACACATTTGATACCAGTGTCCATTGCTTTTTCCTCATCTGTATAATCTAGCATCTGGTGTTTTTGTATGCAAAAAACGATAAAGTGTAAATAGATATTTTGCAAGAAGGGATTTAAACCATGTAAATGAATCACTTTTTGTTTACTTCCATGCTGAAAGCTTCATATAAAGCTTTTCAGATCAGAAATTATTAAATTATTGATCTGTACTAACCTCTTTTCATCCATGGACCACAATAGAAAGTTGGCAAATACAATAAAAACAAGAAATAAGCAAAGGAAAATTCAGACAAGTTTTAAAATATTTATAGTATTTAAAAAAAGCGGGAAAAAAATGCAAATGACAAACGCCAATGCTGTATTCTGATTGGTTAACAAATCAAACTTTTTTAACTATGAAGAACTAAATATTGCATTGAATTTTAAAGTTTTTTATAGTTTGTAAGAGATGATTCCCATGATAATATACATGTAAATTTAGCGTGCACAAATCGTTAATTGCTGTATCAGTAACGTTGAAACAGGGGTGTAAATCCTGGAGAGGGGATTGATATGTGGTGGCTCAGCCTCTCCCTTTCAAAAAGTTAGCAGTTTTGTCGAGCAAAGCATGTAATTTTGCGGAAATTAAAACGGCAAATATTAACGATGACGTTTGGATCAACTCATAACTAAGTAAAAAGCGATTTTGCTGGTATTAACATAAAAAATTACACTACGTTTTTGTTGGGCAAATCAAATTCTGCAACGTTTCCCCTCTCCATTCTCGGGACTCAAGTCACACCCCTGCATTCAAGTAAAATTCTTCTAAATTTTTTTTCAAGTTATTCGAAGTTTAACCATTGGCTTTTTACAAGTCAAGAAACTATATAAACAATGTGAACTCATTGAACTATAAGGTACAAAAAAATGTTAAAGATAAAATGTTACGCATCATGAACGTTGTTCAAGGACTTCCGCATGCAGATCATCCCGGCAATATTCATAATGTCACCTGTAAGTTAAACACGTGCGTTTAATATTGAGTAACGTTTATTTTTAAAAGAACGTTAACAATTCATTTATCAATTGACAGACTGGTTTAATTTTGAAAAAAGCACTTACTACAACGCTCGATCTGATTGAAAGTGCTATCAATGTTAGGACCACAAAATAGTTTTCTTATGTCGTCCAATTGGGCTGTTTTGTTGAGTATTTTTCTCTATAAAAATAGTTCAAAATGAATATTGTGCTATTGTTGTTCTATATTGTACTATGTTGTAGAGGAATACTCACATAGAAGACTTGCATTTCGAATTACTTCTCATTCTTTTTAATTGTTTAGTTACGTAAACTAGGTTATAATTTCATGTTACATTTTAAGCCTCGAACACAAATGTGCAGGCACCATTAAATTTCTCCTCGAAACACATATTGCTATGTGCCAGGACGCCTACAGCCTCAAAAAAATGGAATAGTCAAATGAAAAATTCCATTTCTAGGCACAGGCAAAGCCTCGAAAACACAATAGTGTCCAGGCAACGTTCAATCTACTGATGATTGAACAACACAAGCAGACAGCTTTTACGAATTTTCTGACCCTGCAACTTATCGTTTTGCGTTTTGGTCAAGTGATGCATTCTTATTTTCACAAATGCCTCAGCACAACACTTTATCAGTTTATAAGCATGATTATCTGTAACTGTCGACTCTAACACATGCTCATCTAACATGCTAAAAACTTTTTTCTCTACACACACAGATAATACCGTCGCAGCAATTGCACTCGATATGTTTGCTGCTGCATGTGGCAAGCCACCATGGCAGGAATTTACCATCCTCATTACACATTTCTCTGTTTCCTGACACACTTTCAGAAGATCGTCAGTTGGTATTTTTAAACCACCGTTGCTCTTCCATGCCACAAATAGTTCTGGTGCTCTTTCTTTAGATGATGTCAGAGCATCCATACAATCATCACAATGGATCTTCCTTTTCACCATTTTGCGACATACCCAGCAATATACGATATTGCTGCCTCCTTGTAGTCTGAAAGCTGAATGTAGTTTGAGGTGTCGCTGTAATCGTGGTCAGTTTGTTCTGGCCCACGCAGTTCTAGATCGTATCTTCTTGCAGTATTTACATCGGAAATATCTGCCGACATTTGTTCACTCTCACACCGATCTTCTAGTCTACTTAGAATTTCGGTACCATCCTGAGCAACACAATTTCCATGACCTCCTTTAATGTTATGTCGCATCAACAACTGCTTGTACGCTGCTTTGAACTGTCGAGATGTCGGGTTGTTGTTCCAACCTCCTGACGCTCGCACAGCTGAAAAAAACAATTCTAAATGATCTTGACTTGTCTTATAAGTAAGCAAATATTTAAGGGGAGAATTTTCACTTATAACAAGATCCTCAGCAAGCCCTTGCACTGCTTCAATGCACAACAGAAACCCCAAGAATCCTGTTTTCCTCTTATGGGAAAAATCGACTTTCCATCAGCACCCTTCAGATTTAAGACGTATTGCCTTGCTTCATCCAAGAAGGTTTTATCAGCTTGTAATTCGCTTTCCTTATTGGTGCTTTGTAATTTTAGCAATTGGATTCCTGGAATTCAAAACGTCAAACAAGCGATCAAATACTCGAATGAATTTGACTGTTTTATCACACCCTTTAAACTGTGGAAGTTTGAGCTTACCTTCACAGAACTCTAAAGCATCTGCAACACTCGAGCTGAGTGCTTGCACTGCTAAATTACCTTCATTTTCTGTGGCTTCCAGTTTATGTGAGCTTTCTTTAGTTTGTTGGCAAGTCGCAAGCCTTCTGAGGCTTGCAGTTTTCTAGCTCAACTAGGTATTGCCATCTTACCAAACCATCTTTTTCATCCTTCAGAGTTCTCAATTCAGAAATTGCTCCTCTGACAAGCTTGATCATATGACAAGGATCTAAAATGCATAAATTTTCAACATTAAATCAGATGGATGTAAAAATATGCTTGGAAATCATTAAGTGAAAGTTTCACTCCAAGCAACTTCATCATTGCAAGATGTGTGGATGGACCATCACACGTTAAACTTCCAACTTTAACACCAACATCATGCAACTGCATCAAACACTCCTTGGTTAAATTTGCTTTTACTTCTGCAGTGAGGCCATCTACCAAGAAGTAACCAACTGGTACTTTCAAGATGAATCTAGAGCAACAGCCATGTATACCAAAACTTCTGTTGCTTCAGGGAGTGAATCATCGTCAATCCCAGTACCAAGGTCAACATAACCACAAACTTTTTGACCATCCCATTCTACGTGTTTGCGGATTGACATTTCATCCAGCATCAATGCACATATGACTTCCTTGCCATCTTTCTTTGATTCTTGAACCTTCACTTTCAAAGCATTCAAGGCATCCTTGGTGAAACCAGGGTCACCATCCACGGAATTATACCAAGATCGAATTACTCTTGGATGAGGTAAGGCTAAATTAAACTTCTCACGAACATAATCATAAGCCTTAGGCGAGTAAAATTTCAAAGTTAGTGCAAAAGCTTGCAATTCTGGGGGGTATTGAGCACCTTTTTTACCCTGAGTGTTTGCCACTAAACGACTCAAAATATCTTCAGGAACCCCAGATAGTGAAGCATTAAGAAGTTCAGCTTGATCAGAGCTGATCATTTTATCATCTTTAAGGCAATCAATGATTGACAATAAATCATTTACCTTCTTTTCAGTCTACTTTTTCCATATTAGACACTTTTAACCTCTTTCTATAATACTCTGCCCGGTCTATAACATCTTCCAATTGTCTTTTCAGTCTCCTGGGAGACTTAAGACAATACAGTGATCATGAGTAGAGAAATGACGACTCACCTTTTCAGTGCTCTTCGTACATTCAACATCCTTCACCTGTTGAAATAATGTGGGCACAGCACTATCTTCTAGACACACTTTGTTACCTGATATTCTCTTCATGCTATCGGAAAAATGATCTGAGCAAACTCTGCTCCACTTAGTTAGAACTGTGAGAGGCGACCATTTCTTTATACTATTTACCCATTCCAAAAAAAGTGCAGGGTTTTTTTCTTCGTCAGGAAAACTATTTGAAATAGATTAGTAAATTTATTGTTTCATGCGTTGATTCAACAAATAAATAAACAAATTTGTTGAATTTTTTAAAAAACACACAGGAAAACATCAGTGTATGCAGTATTTAAGACAATGTTTTTTCATAAGGCCTAACAGATTTTGGGGCTTTCAATTGTATAAATGCCGATTCAATCTTTCAGGAACAAACAAAATAAGCGAATAACTCACCTGTGAAAAGCGATGTCCTTCGCGTTGTCAATATTACGACATTCTACAATTGAACATCGATTAGGCATTTTTGAAAAAAATATTGTTTTGGCCTTGAAAATATTGTTTATTTATCATACAGCTTGCAATTGCATTTGAAATTTTCAACTGAAGGCGGGAAAATCAATAACATCAATCCGGAGGAGGTCGAGAATATTATTTTTCTGCAAAGCGATCATTTCAGCGGAAATACGTCCGTTGGCCGCCATGTTTTTTACAACAGTTCCCAGTCCACTTAGCCGCTCCAGTTATTATAGAACTCAATGTAGCATGTTCGTCGCCATCTTGTAAAGATTTTTATTATGCTAATTTATTTGTGTTTTAGCAAAATGACGTCACAACTGGGTAAGCGTTCCTCGCAAATACAAGTCTTGTGTATATATGTTAACATATAGCCATGTAGTGTCCGGTTTATTGCTTTAATACCAGCAATGAAAAAAATCCCGACAAAAAAATTTACTTTTTCTAAAACAATTAATTCCCTGTTGTGACGTCATGCACATTTCCATAATAGCTTGCTTTTAAATTCCTTTCTTCAATTTTATTTATATTCAAAGTGAGTTAAGGAGAGTTCTACAAAGAATTACGATGTCATATAAAATTCAAATAAATATTTATTGGTAGTGAAAAAAAATTGGTTGCCATTCCTTTAACCAATAAAGTTTCTTTTCTGAAACAGTAAGCTTTACAAAATTTGGCATAAAATTTTGGGTAGTAATATGAGCCTGGTAGAGCATGGTGTAACGTAGCCTTAGCGGATTGATTAGAAGTCGATTAATGCAAATGTACCAACAAACTACGTGTACAATAAACGGTTGTTGTCAAACAGGATAAAAAACGGTGATATCATCATTGACTGTTTACGTGTTGTTTCCATACCTCACAGATCGTGTATGAGCACGCAAGTCTTGCAGCTTCTTTCCTCCGCCATCTTCCCATGTCCACAGTTCTATCTTCTGGTTGCTCTAAACAAAATAGCAGAAAGATTTTATAAGAAAAAACATGCTTCAAAAAACAACATCGCGTAAATTCAACACATGAGCTTTTAACACAAAGCATAGAACAAACCTACAAGTTGCAGCAGTAATTCGACACTATACTAAGCCTGGTTTAACGATGACTTAGGAATTAAGTACAAATAGATTGAAAAAACTCGAAATTTCCCCGTAAATTGTACTTTGTTGCATAAAATATCTCGAATTTACAAGACGTTATTTTTTAAGTCTGCTTTTCTATGGCAAGCCAAAGTGGACAAAAGTGTATTGAGTTTTAAAATTGATAGTTCAGTGTAAAACTAAGAAATTGATAGTCGAGAAAAGAAATCGCATGTCGAGTCCAACAAAATTGACCTGCTCACCACTGTGTGACTTCATAGCTCAGTTGGTCAGAGCACTGCACCGGCACCGCAGAGGTCATGGGTTCGAATCCCGTTGAGTCACCTGATTTTTTCAGGTTCATGAGACAATTGCTTAAATTGTCCAGCAAAAGTGTGAAGATCATATCTTCATTTCAAACACCGCACTGCATAAAACAT
Source organism: Xenia sp. Carnegie-2017 (assembly GCF_021976095.1). Classification (NCBI taxonomy): domain Eukaryota; kingdom Metazoa; phylum Cnidaria; class Anthozoa; order Malacalcyonacea; family Xeniidae; genus Xenia; species Xenia sp. Carnegie-2017. The sequence continues at coordinate 6,528,311 of NW_025813469.1, read as the reverse complement.
TCTTCAAAAGTTGTTTGATGTGATAATGTCTGGAAATGGGCCTTCAAAATCTATTCCATACAATTCAAAATTTATTAATGATGATTCGTCTGACTCCAACAGCATGTTTGTTTGCCACATAGCCATAGGTGTTTGGTGAGAGCATGTTCTGAGCCCATGGTAATTCCATGGGTAACAAATTCAGCCAATGAAGCATTAATTCGAGGTAGATAAACGAACTGTAAACAGAATAGATGCACCTCATTCAATGAATCAAGTAATGAATTCTCTTCCAAATGTTTGAAGATTCCTTTGTAAGGTGCAGATAGAACTCTGTTGACCTCAGCCCATAGTCTTTCTATCCGCTGGTTATGAACACTTGAAATCATACATTTTGCCACCTCAAAATTTTCAACATCATGGTCTCCTCTCACTCTTGATGGCAATCCAAAATCTTCAACACCTTGCTTTAATAAATTCAAAACTGTTGATGCTTTATTATCAGTGCAACATTTTAAGTAAATAATGGCTCGACTAAATCCATGAATGCAACCATGTATAACCATCCTCCATGATATAAGCTTGTGATTTTAATCTAGATGCCATAAATTTTTGGGTCCTTTAACATTATAAACTCTTCGACAAATAGCATATCTTCTTCTCAAGCTTCGACCTATAGGATCAACACGTTGCAAACTTTCCCTCACTCGTGATCTCTGAACAAGTACACCTCTTGCATGCAAACTTCCTTTCACATAAGTCTCTCCACTATATGGTGTCAATTGCAGGATTTCTTCTATAGTTTGGTCCAAACAACTGTCAGATACTTGAGAATAAGTTGGTGCAATACCAAATTCTTCCCTCCTACGTGACAGGGTTTCCTCTGATACCTGTAAAAAGGGGGCAAGACTCTTCCAGTTCATGCCTGTCTCTCGCGATAGCTCGATTTGTTCTTTGGTTATATCATACGCTGGCCTACCCCCCGTACTAGGGAGCATTTTCATTATTCTTTCCCTCTGAGTCAGATTTTGATTAAAATTATTTTCCAAAACCTCTGTTATTTTTCCTAAATCTATTTTCATGTATTCCATCAGATCATCTAAAAGAGCACCTAGTGAACGTCTTTGTATAATTTCACCAGTAGCATCAGGTTCGCCAATCGTGTCAGTTCGCGTTGTTGTACTTTAATAGACATTGCTGCAATAACTGGAATATAAATGTCAAGCTTATTTTTATTATATTCTATTAAAACTGGATCATTAACACGAAGACTCTGTGTTATATCAGTAAACAGTTTATCGAGGAAATTAAGAAATCGAACAAGCTCTTCCGTTTCAGACGCATCAGACGCCATTTTTTGAAAAGTAGAATGGCTTAGAAGCCGCTGACCTCTTGTACAGACAGAAATCGCGACATACGATTTCTTTTTCTCGAATCTCGACATACAATTTCTTTTTCTCGACTGTCAATTTCTAAAACTCGACATGCGATTTCTTTTCTCGACTATCAATTTCCTTAGTTTTACACTGAACTATCAATTTTTAAAACCCAATACACTTTCGTCCACTTTGGCTTGCAATACATTTATGTATCATTGTTGTTTTCGTTTTCTTGTCTTTTGTAGCCAAGCCATTTTCCCATAGTTCCGCTTATTTAGTTTATCACAATAACAGAACTACTTCATTTTACTGTATAAATTAAGGGCAATTGTACTATAACTTGGTGTAATAGACTAACTCGCGTCAGTTGTATCATGAATTGTTGTTTTGTCTTTATGTTTGGTGAAACATGATTTGAGTTTTTGTGTAGGTTTGTGGGCGACGTTAATATTAAATGTCGAAGAAGTCTGGCAGTCATTTCTGATGTTCCGTTTATGTATGGTAATGTGACGATTTTTACTGTTTCGTCCGGTTTCTTGTTGTTTTTGTCGGTTTGTGCTTTGTTTTGTATTCTGTTTATAGTTTTGTTTTGAAACTTCATAAACAAACTATTAATGGACTCCGTCGATTTCGACGTATGAGGGTTCCACGAAGTGGAACATCCTGGTTACTGAAATTATAGTGAAGGCAGCTGACCAGACTACAATCACTCGTACCCTTCACGCAACTACAACGCTGATATCAGCGTGACACAGTGTGACAAGGCTGCAACATTACAGATGCAGGTACAGTCCATCCGAGGACACAGTTTCCTCTACCATTTCCCTCACATGGCTTTGGTCAGCCGGGCTAGGTTTACAGACACGTGCCGTGTACGAGCCGGGATTGAACCCACGCCGTCTGGCTAACAGCTCACGCCATTAACCATTCAGCCACTCGCCCGCTGTAGACAGTGGGGCGAGTGGCTGAATGGTTAATGGCGTGAGCTGTTAGCCAGACGGCGTGGGAGAGAAAACAAACTATAGACAGTGTCTTACATCAATGCCGGTGTTTGTACTGCTGTGCAGCTGCAGGTTGATTATGTGTGTATACGTGGACAGTAACTGTGTGTATATTCAGAAGATCTTGTTTCCAAGTTTTCGAAACACTCTTAAACGTGAAGTACCCTTTTAAAAACAATTTTCAATATTTCAAAGTAGCATAGACAGTCTATAATTAAATAATCTTTCCGCAAGGGTTATGTTTTCTCCTGGGTAAGGTTCATGATAAATTCATAAGACAAAGAGCATTGTCTACAACAAACACGTTCAGATAAGTTTTGTTTCATGAGTCCCATTGCAACTTTTCAGCTTTACGTGTTGCAACAGAATTGATTTAGCCATGCTATGGGCACTACCAGGAAAGTATTTATGGATAGTCAAACAATAAAGTGGTTAGTATTTGATGGAACAGCCGAGGACTTACCCGGCATGAAGCACGAAGTTCGCAGCATATACAAACGAAAGGTTTGTATAAAGCACTTATTGGGAGAGAAATCATACCCAAGAGTAACACCATTATAGTCAAAGCTACAAATGAGCAAAAGGCCGAATGGGAAACAAAAGTACAAGACAGAAAACAACAAATTGACGAAATTCAAGAAGAAACAACACGGTATTGTGTCATATTGCATTAGCTCTTGACAACAACAGTTATTTATACATACGACATGACTGCAATTCGCCAGATGGTGTCGGAGACGAACAAAAGCGCGAAAACAAGAAAGCACATGCATTTCATGAGCAAGAAAGCACAAACATTAGAAAAATTCAGAGTACGTAGGAGAATCAGGATTACCTCGAAAATTGAGAAGCAACTACTGCAACAAAGATTTTCTAACGTAGAAAAACCAGCTGTAGTAAGTCTACTTCGCCAAATATCTCGATTGCAATTAAGTGAAAATGAAAAGTTATCTGGATCCAAAGAAATCAAGGAGAAGATAGTGCAATAGCAATGATAAGATGAGAAAACAAACGAGCCGATTCAAGATGAAGTGGAGGAAATAATGTAGCGATACCTACTGCTTAACATTAGGAAGAAGATGAAAAGAAAACCAGAGGAGAAGTCGCTTCAAAGAGAAAGATGAAATGGGCGACCACCAGAAGGTATGGATTACACTATACATTCAACACAACTAATGAAGAAAGCGTAGAAGAGCCATCATGAAACAGTTAATACACCGCATGCAGAAAACTGGAGAAAAGCGATGAACGCGGAATATGACTCACTAATGGAAATAACATGGACTATAGTAAACGAACCAGAGAATATTCAAGTCTTACCAGGAAAATGGGTATATAAAGTAAAGAATACAGCAGATGGTCAAATCGAAAAATATAAAGCAAGATATGTGCCAAGGGTTATGCTCAAGTCGAAGGCTTAGACTTTTTCGATATTTAACGCTCTTTTCCACTCATCGCAAAACGTATTCGCAAGCTCGCGGCGAGTGCCTGCAAGTTAATCGCAGCGATGGAGAAATAGCATCCATTCTTGTGCTGCATTTAGTGATAAGAGGCGCGACCAGAGACAGTAAAAAATCAAAATGTCGAGGGAGCATTCTGAAGTAGGCGAAATAGCTTTCGTGGTTTTCTTCTTTCATTTCTTTTACCAATCTCAAGTATTTCCCATGCTGTTCTCGTCTTTCGAATATTAGTCTAAACCAAAAACGCTTTCTATACTCCTTGCATCTTCGCATACGACGTCTTCAATACAATAGACGGCGATTGACAGCGGTCGCCATATTGTAAACAAAAACAAACCGCCATGTAATATATTATAAAGCAAAGCTAAGAGAGGAAATTGGCAGCGCGAGCTGATACTCATCCCAAGCTCGCAGCAAGAGCATTTTGCGATGAGTGGAAAAGACCCTTTACGCTCCAGCATGTAAACCCGAAACCTTCTACATATTTGCCAGATGGATGTTAAATCAGCTTACCTTCACTCCAACATAGAAGAAGAAATCTACCTAAAACAACCAGAAGGTTTTACCAAGAAAGCAAACTCAGGACGAAAGCAAGTTTGCAAACTAAACAAATCAATCTATGGAGTAAAAAACAAGCAGCAAAGAATTGGTAAAAAGCATTGGCTAGTCTACTTATTAAAGAAAAATTTTAAAAGTAGCTGCAGCGATTATTGTTTATTTGGAAGAAAGGAAGATGGAACATTCTCATACGTATTAGTTTGGGTAGACGATATTATAGTGGCTGGTACGAGTGAAAAAGCAGTTAACCAAAAAAGCAAAGTTAATCAAATCAAAGCAATGTCAATTTCAAGATGTACGACGTGGCACATTAAACTGGTTCTTAGAAATGCAAATCTTTCCATTTCACGACAAGGTTACTGTTGATCAAAAGAAATACATCGAATCTGCTCTTCAGCAATTCAATATGGGTGATTGTAAAGCAGCAGCAACACCTGGAGAAGTAAACTAAAGCTAATCAAAAGCAAAAACAACCAGAAGTTAGTCGATCCGAAGCTATACATACAGAAGTTTAGTTGGTTCATTACTATTTATTGCTAAAAAAACCCGTCCAGATATCCTTCACATTGTTAATTAGCTATCAAGATTCCCAGATAAACCTGACACGTCACATTGGAAAGCAGCAAAGCACGTATTAAGATATGTGATCGCTAGATAGTATTCTTCAAAATAAGGTTTCTGCTGAGAGTCTAGTAGGAGTTTTTGCAATATCTTCGGAAAAAAGAAACGAGTGCTTCACAAACAACGAAGCAAGATAAAGCGATAAACCTGACATTTACTATCACTGAGAATATTAAATTTAGGAGTACAGTTTAGTTTGGGAGTTTCGTTGGGAGGATGTTGTTGTTATTTGATTGAACAGTATGTTAGAAATTCATTCCTTCAAATTCAGAATCGCAAAACATATAAATGTATTCAATAATTATACTATATAACTTATATAATTGACGCAAATTATCGACATATACAAATATATATGAAATAAAATTGATACGATTTTGCTATTGCTACTCGGAGTTTCACATATATGGACTATGTATATGAACAAAATATACGACTACGAGATATACAAAGATATATGTCGCTTTTAAGTAAATAACAAACCAGGTTTTATTAATTGTAATTGTACAGGTGGAGAAGATATGCTATGTTAGTAATTCTTCAATAATAGCCTTAATAGATAAATATTAATCTACTACAAGTTCTATGTTCAGTGAATCAGTTTACGTGTTGTATGAAAAATATTATTTTGACCAAGTTAAATAATATGGCATTTGAGAACAGTGTCTATCAAGTTATTAAGACCAGACACTATATTTTTCTCTGATGACTGATGTAACACTTAGTCTGTTTCCAGCCCTGATTATCATCTCTGCAAACATGTGAAGAGAAGAACATAACCTGTGTATACCAATATATTTATACATAATTTTAACCCGTAAATGTGCAATGTCTCATAATCCAAATGTGTTTTTTATGGCCTTTCAATATGTCTGAGGCATGATTATTTTCCCGATGGATGGGATGATCTTTTCCCTTCATTTACATTTTTATATAGTGGTGGATCTAGCAAAATACATTGAAACAGTCCATCAAATGGTTTCATTTTAACCTTAAAAAATTCCTAAAAAATGTCATTGTTATAAAGGTACTTTGAATTGAAAAAAAAGGCCATAACTTATTTGGCCTTACCTTAGACATACTACTGATTTTATAATATGAAATGAATATCATGAACAGTCTTTCGGCATTTTATCACTGTTGATCTTTCCTGAATATGACAAGGCTCTTTGTTTACTCCATGTGGGAACATTGTGAGCTGTTTTCTTTCCAGACACTGTTTTAGATGTTGACACAAACATAAATTTATCTCTGGTTGATAACAACATACATAGTTTAGGAGATCTAATAAACGACAAACACATCAATGCAGCACAAATTCTTCTAAAAAACCAATTCCTAGAAGCATGTGGCCTAATGGATACACTGATTGTATCAAACCAACTTAGTGGGGAAGGTTTACCAATAATAGATAATCCAATGTCTAATATAATCCAGCTTCATAATCTTTTTGGTCACTGGCTTTTTGCTCAGTCAAATGGACAATAAGTGATAATCTATGACTCTCTTTATCCTGGATTGACACATCCACTTACTATGCAATTGGTATACTTCTACACGAGTATTGAAAAAGGAGGTCTACTGTAAGTAAAACTCAGGTGCTGAAACAGACTAAGTGTTACATCAGTGATCAGAGAAAAATGTAGTGTCTGTTCTTAATTAACAACCTGATAGGCACTGTTCTCAGATGCCATATTATTTTACTTGGTCAAATACCAAATGATATTTTTCATACAACACATAAGCTGATTTACTGTACATAGAACTTGTAGTAGATTAATAATGTTACCTATTAAGGCTATTATTGAAGAATACCATATTAGCATAGCATATCTTCTCCCCTTGTGCAAGTACAATTTATGAAAAAACTTGTCAAAACCCAGTATAAAATTTGGTTTGTTATTTACTTGAAAGCGACATATATCTTTGCATATCTCGTAGTCGTATATTTTCTTCATATATATATATAGTCCATCTATGTGAAACTCCGAGTAGCGAAAGGAAAATCTTGTAAATTTTATTTTATATATCTTTGCATATCTCGATAATTTGCGTCAATTATATAAGTAATATAGTATAATTATTGAATACATTTATATGTTTTGCGATTCTGACCTTGAGGGGAATGAATTTCGTATATACTGTTCAATCAAATAACAACTGCGATCAGCTGGGATATGAAGAAACAGGCAACTGCAGCACTTTCGTCAACCGAAGCAGAATACCAAGCCATGGCGGCAGCTGTACAAGAAGCAATATACCTACGAGCACTAATGAAAGATTTAGGTTAGCTAATGAAGAAACCAACCAATATTGCAGAAGATAACCAATCTGGTATAGAAATGTGTCACAATCCCATAATGTATAAACGATCAAAGCACATTGATACGAAACTACACTTCATTCGAGAAAGAGTGAAAAGCAAGAAAATAAAGACCAGTTACGTTCCAAGCGAAAAAATGACAACCGACATTCTTACGAAGACATTATTTCAAGTTAAAGTTGAAAAACATCGAGCAACACTTTTAGGGATTTAGTTAACTATATAACAGACTCTCATGAGCAGGCTGAGTCTGGACTGTCCACTTCTAGTATATATTTTATAATGAATTTTTCCTGGAATATGCATTTTGTTATTTTCTCCATCCAAAATCATGCGAAATCTTTTATTATGATATTTTGACAACAGGAGAAATTTCTATATGAAATTTACCGAACTTGAATTTCCCCCTAAAACCGTTCTATTACAGTTTTGTCATCATAATGATTATTTTTCGTCCTAAGAGTGAAACAGATGATCCAAAATAAATGCGAGAGTAGCAGTTTGTTATATAAAACGTATATAAAAACTGAAAAAGTGGACAGTCCAATATGGCCGCCGCCCGGCTTCAAATCAAGCACTAAGCTGCGTTATTCAGTTTTATACGTATGAGGGGAGTGGGGGTGTTAAATAATATAAAGTACTTCATTTATTAGAGTTAATATTAAATCAGTAGACTCGTGACATCGAACGATTTTACATACATCAGGTGTGTCTATATACAGAGTTGTTGTTTTTAGCTTATTGTAAAACCAATACTAATCCAAAAATAAGCTTATAATCTAACAATCCATGCTCCCAAAGTTCCCTATAATTGGTCAAAACATATTCTCCTACGATCAAGAAACATTCAATCAGTCTGTTCCTGAATTCTTTTGTTAACATTAACACAACGTTAGGACTTAACCCATTTGGTTCATCCCTTTGATTTTTTTGCGATATATCATATACAATACTACAAGAAATTGAGGAAGTATGTATTTGCTAAATAATAAATTAGTTGTAGGAAAGGACGACTTTATCGCCCCACACGAAACCTGGAGAAAGTAATAAAGCGAAAAACTATGACAATTGAGCGTTGTATAAATGAAAGAGTTATTGCACACTATGTTACCATTCAGACGCACCACTAATATGTATTTCACGCACCTCAAGCAGTGCCCTCCAAGAGAGAATAGAAAGCACATCTAAATCGCTCTTTCGGATAGTATAAAATACCCTAAACGCACATATGCGTCGCCATGTGATAATGATAACGGGGGGAATCTGAGATCAGGCAAAATAAGCGCAGTTCAAGATTACTATTTTACCAAAGTTGAAGATTAGTGATATTATTTAGAAAACTATCAATCAATCCCTTCTTAGGGAACGCCACTATTCCTTCTCAATTTCCTGCATTGTATACATTTACTTACTGTGGAAGCAAGTTGACAACGGTAATTTTGATGTGGATTCCATTCGATAGCTGAGCAATCCCATTTACTCTGTCGTATTATTTTGCCAACACAAGATATACCTTTAGATAGATCCAAAACAGCAACGCCACCGCGACTGCAAAAAGAAAGTATCACATTCATGTCAATTGCTATTCTAAACGAATTAATTTTTTAATAGGCCATGTAGCGATATTGCTCATTTTCATTGTGCATATCGCGGGACAAAAATATTTTTACGCAACTTACCAGATTTGAATACGATGAATTCAAATCAGAAGAGTTCCCGCTCTCTAGGCCGGCAGTTTTCTTATAATTTGCTGATATTTTTACTTAATTCTGCAATTTTGACCATAGAGATTATAAATAAGACCAGAGGTGGCATCGTAATATAATCTATAGTTCAAAATATGGTACGCATTTTGTGTGGGGCAAAATTCATTCCCGGATGTTAAGCTACCGTGGAAAACTAGGATTTTTTGACTTTTTTATAAATTATGCGTAAATACTATAATGAATACTATAACAATCTATTTGTTGAATAATTCTTGCCTTTCTATAGTAATTTTAGATGGTATTTTGCAAAACATGTTTGTGTTGCTTTTGTACTCATTAAGTAAATTACAACTCCGTGAGTCATTGCTTGATAAAAAGACCTTTTTTGTCTTTAATTCAACTGCTAACAGACTTCAAAAAACATATATTTGTCATCCATACCGGAAAAATATTAAAAACGGTTGAACAATGTGTATATGTGGGTTGTAAAAACAGAAAACAGAAAAGAATAACAAAAGTTTTTATTGCGTATAGTTTAATTTAAGCATACAAAGTATACCGAGATTATAAACAACATAAAATCAAAATAACAGCTCGCTAAAAAACAATTACTAACGCTTTAAAACGACAAATTCTCTTGATGCTCGTACAAAAGAGCAAAAAAACTTACTAAACATAATAAAATAGAATCCAATACTCGAAGCAGACGGCAAAAACATCATTTGCTTACTTCGTTTTTTAATCCGGGACCTAAATTTTTCCCCTATACACGCGTTCCCTAAAAACGTCATCAATGTCACCTCTTGTCCTATTTATAATTTCTATGATTTTGACAGCGGTCTGGCATTTTGAAATTCGGTTTTGCAAAATTCACATCATTCAGGATGTCAGTTTTAAGAAGAATATAAGAGATGCACGCATAATGTCATTTTCGTCGATGGCTTTTTTGCTCGAAGCAGAACGTGTTCTTAAATAGAAGAAGTTCAAAAGTCTAATATATATAAATTTAATGTTGCTCGTCGTCGCTTTCATTATACGAGCAACAGTTATGCTGATTACCGTATGTGTCTGAATCATAATCGCACGACATCCATAGTTCAAGGCAATGCCTTCAAGCTTCTTAATTGCTTCTTTTATCAAATCTTCAAGGATGTTCCTAGAACATGCTTCATTCACCAAGAAATAGCCTATTGGTTGTTTCCAACTTCCAGAAATACTGCGAATCATAAAGACCAAGGCTGACTTACCAACCCTGTTTGTTATATATCCTCCTCCAAAAACTTCACAACAAATGATCTTATCTTCTTGCAGGTTGTGAGACAAATTGCATTTTAAAGATATCTAATTCATACATAAGGTACACACTTTTTCCATTGGGGACATTTCATTTACTTTTTCTTAATTACTTTTAAGCATGCTTGTGTAATTCCAGGCTGAGTGGGCATTTTACCAAGATACCGATGAAGTGATGTCTTTGATGGTAAAATGAAGATTTTTGAGAGCATTCTATATGCTTTTCCACTTGCATGAAATAATGAAATGGCCATCGACGTTAACTGGGGTGAGTATCTTCTGCCTTTAGCTTGTGTCTTATGTAACTTTATTTGCATTCTTACCAATGCTGCCAAGTTCTCAGTTAGCTTTTGAAGAGCATCATCCAGTGCTTTTTCTTGTCTTGCAGTTTTCCTTCTTTAGCAACCCCTAAGGCTGATTGCAGTCTTCTTATCTTTTTTGGTTGTATAGTTTTCTTTCTTCGCTTTTTTAGGTGTTCCTTTCAAACACTGTGGTGATGTTTGAGTGCTTGATGATGTACATTCTATGTCTTATACAATAGTTGGTTAAAGTTACAGAACATTTATGGTAGACAAATTTTGAACTGTCATTGCTGATTTACAGAAGGCTATTGGGTTCATGCCTCTTACACCTCCTTTAGTAACTTTTTTCAGTTGGTTGCATGGAACAAAATTTGGCCCCCTTTTTGAGGCAATCTTTTAGTGACGGTTCCTCCTTAGTAGCTCTTGCCGAACCATTAAAAACCACGCGAAGTTTTGTAGTTTCCTTATGTTCTCGAATACGCCATGATGGGGGTAGAAATAACCGGTTTCATGGGCAAAAAGAACAAAGTTGATAATTGCTCCTTCAACTTGATCTTTGATAATTGTATCGTAATATTGCAGTAGGGATTTATCTTTATCAAGACGAGATTTCAATTGGTGTAATCGTTTCAAACACATGCCGTAACAGTCTGATTCCGGAATATCACCCACCTTCCAAGGAAAATTCACTTCATATCTCCCTTCATCCTCCAGATATTGTATATTCTTCAGAAACTCTTGATCCATTGATTTGTTGGATTCTTTGATTCCCATTGATTCGATCTCCCAAAACCAATGTAATTCATGTAATTTGGGTTCTCTAGATTACTATTAGTCAAAACAAGTTCTGTTGGACAGGGAACAGAACTTGTTTTGACAAATAGTAATCTTCGATGATTAAATTAACGTTGACAATTTTGAATTAGTTTCAAAATTATTCGTCTGCCCAGGAATAATCCATCCAAATTAACTATTAATCGCAACAGGACCACCTTCACTTCTAATAATCTCGCCTGTCATGATATCGAAATAATAATCGGCTCCAATTAGAATGCCGATGTTGCTGTCCGTCTGTCGTCCAGAGAGTACAATGGTATCAGAAAGCTGCAAGTCCTGCAGAAGAGGATAATGGTGAGATCAATTATCGTTGTGAATGGGGATTATATGTTTGGGCAGCAAACAGCTGTTATAAGTCGATTTCCATTCTTTCATTTCAAGGACAAATGAGCCATGTCGCATTTTTCTTTGTAAAATGCTGGTTATCAAAGTTATTTATGTTAACAACTTCTGTTCTGATGGGAGCTAGTCGAAGCCGTTTTCTTAATGAATTCGTATCGAAATAGAAGCATTTCCGCTATTAGCGTATGTAATAGCTGTATGTAGAACTTGATTACACACTTTTGTCGTATTCGTCGTTAACTTATTGTCTCCATCATTCATAGTCGCTGTTCGAACGTTGTTTCCTTCCTTGATTTCAGCTGGGTTTTTTCCATTAATGGAAAGTTTGGAATCATCTCCATTCTTTTGTTGAGGAGGCGTAAAACTTGACTTAGTTACTTCCATTGAACTATAATATATAGAAGGCTACCTGTAATAGAATAGCCAAATAATTTGTAAAGCCAAATTTGACCTCCAGACACGCGTCATTTTACGTGTATCACACGCGTGAAGCTACAGGGTACGCGAGATTTGTTAAAGAAACATGTTTTTACCGAAGACTCTGTCTGATTTTGCTCAAAGAATAAACGTAGAATATCGTAGAATATTGTGGCATTAAGAGTGATGGGGCTTGGTCTTTATTCAGTCAATTATGATGCTTTCCACTGAATACGCATTTTGAAATGATAACTATCAAGGGTGGAAACGGTGAAAAATAATGACAACGTTTATTTTATACACATCGAAAACATTGCATCAAGTACTAGTTTATTTCGAAAAAATTCAACTGGATGCATCCAATAATTTACATGAGTTTCTCCTTGGAATATTTCGGGATTTATATTTAAACCATTTTACAGAAAACAGTTTTTGTAAAAATGATGTTCGAAATCCGGTAGCACGTATGCATGTTTTTCACAAAGCTAAATTAACTGAAGTTATGAAAGGCGAAAAAATTATTCGATATATATAAAATGAAACGCTTTGGGAGGATTTCCTTCGCTGGTGCAAAGTCATCTAACATGTGATGGGTATAGTTTAATTTATCTTTTAAAAGCAAATCTCGTGTAAGTTAGTACTAAAAATTGTATTTTTCTCTCAATTTGTACGTCGAACTAATAATAATGGTTTCGGATAAAAATAAATTTCCAAAACTGATGTTTGTTCAAAATTTAATTCGCTTTTTTATGTTTTATGATGTTCATAAGTATCTTGCGCATAATAGTGGCTCCTTTGGAATAAAAACGTTTTAATTTTTAACTTTTTGTTATGTTTACAGACACACAAAAAACACAATATAACTCTAGCAAAATGCTAGTTATGGTTAGCTATAGCTTCCTTTACAAAAAACTAATGGTCGAAAAATTGTGTATGCTTGATGTTAAGTTTCTTTTGAAAAATTTCGTTTGCCAAATAAAAACAAAAAAGGATTTTTGTTTTGTTTTCGGAGCTTCGTAGTTCGTACAAGTTATTTTTTCGTTCGCTACTATTGGCCGGGTGTTTACTTTGCGTGGAAAGGCTGGGCGCTACTGGCTTCAAAATATCGACTGAGGTAGCCTTCCATCTATTTAGTTCAATGGTTACTTCACAAATCGATTGATGATGAGCCCCATGACAACGTCTGCAATTATTGTTTGACTCGCAAATCTTACTGAAATGCCCGATTCGCAGGCATACAAAATAGCTATTGTCTCTCCTCATGCAATATACTCTTGCGATCATTGAAATTGGTAACTCTATATTAACACGATGCCGAAAAGTGTGGCTCCATACAATAAACACATGGAATATGTTTACCTGAAGTATATTGAGTCGAAAAGGCGTTCGCCGTAGGTATTCTGGGTGTTTGGTGCTGACCTCCTGAATTCTTTCCATGCTGTGGCTGTGGACTTGATTGCACTCCTGCATTTATCTCCCGTGCCTCCAACTCAGTTTTTATTGTATCCAACAACACATCATTTTTCCATACGTCTCCCGACAATTTTCGGGCAATTTGTAGACGAATGTCACTAGGTAATTTAGTCATAATAATCGCGATAGGCATACTACTATATTGTTCAAGAGAAACGCCAAGACTCGATAATCCTCGTAATTGAACGCTTACTTTATCGTATATGTATCTTACTTGGCTAGTTGTAACATTGGCACAAGCTTGAATCTATAAAATGTCATCCGTGTGAGCGGCTATGGTTAGCTGGGTTTTCCCAAAGAGATCGTTCAAGATTCTTACAGCAGAGTCGTAATTGGCATTAGTTAATGCTAGATCCTTAATGGACTCGCTGCGTTTCCCTCGAAGCGATTTCAGGTAGTTGAATTTGTTTACCTTTAAAATGTTTGGATTATTGTGAATCGCAGAATCATACAGTTCCCAAAACGAACTCCACTCCGTAAACTTGCACCATATTTCAGAAGCTCCAGCTTAGGAAGCTTCGGCATATTTGATTTAAAATGAACCGTCGTCGCACTGTTGTCACTCATGACATTGCCATTAATATTTCCTTCGTTTACAATTTCCATCGTCGCTTGATTATTTGAACCTTCAGTTAAACCATCTCTTTCAGTCGTATTATCAGTCTCATTTGCCAAATTTTCGTTAGAATTCTGGATACTTTCGTATTGGCCAGGGTTTCGCGTGTTCGTCAAATGCACCATTAAACAACGTTGTCCCAATGTGTGTCGGTTTTCGATCAAGGCATTCAACGTAGTTCTTTCATGGTATCTCGCCTCAATCGCAGCGCAGTATCTGTCGCGAATGTGCAACAGAATAGTTTTATTTTTCTTAGTTGCGCTGCTTTTCTAACTTTCCTGCGGACTCTGTTTGAGCTACTGATAAAATTTGCTCAGTTCGTTCCTTTGTGATCTATATAGACTCATCAATTGCAAATTTTAAGAATGGTAATTCTCACGCAAACGCAAACACACACTCTAATGCAAAACACAACATTTTTCAAAAAAGATGAAAATTGCCATCTTATTTGTTATGTATATTGGACCAGGACGTTTGCACGCCACGCAAATTGTTTGAAAAATATTTGACTAGCTACTGCTTTGATAAGACGTTCCACATGATTGCCAGGTTGTTCGACGTACTTTTTGCGGTTTAGACGTGTTCACTAAATTCTCTTTATTTGTGTTGTTTCACAAATGGAACGCCTACGAGAACCATTACGGAGTGTTTTTTTTTGGCTCTTTCGATATTGGTTTTTATCAGTAAAATTTCGATGACATTGAACATGATAAACAAAATTTTGGGGGATATTATCAAAATCGAAAGTCTCCGACTCGCTAAAAAATTAAAGCGATTTTTGAGCAACGTCTGTAAACTCTTTGAATGAATCTCGCAAAGCTTAACCACTCCCTCCTTCTTTAAATTATTTTTGACAAAGTTTCTGTTGTTAAACGTTTTTGCTCCCCTTTCCCCCCAAAAATGAATAACACAAATGCAGTTACAGGAAGACATGCTTTGTTGGTGAGTGCCTCTCTTGCTTCGCCCAACAATTCACAATTCACGATAAGTTTCAACTGATTTTAATAGAACTGTTTACAAATCACATTTGATATACCGATGATCTTCCCGTTTTTCTGTTTTGATGGTCTGATGTTCTCCAAAGATTTCTGTTTTCTACTGTGTTCTAATGTCTAATGCGTTTATTCTAAGTTACATTGGTCTTATTTATATAAAATGATAAGTAAACTATTACGTATTTATGATGAAAATATCAAGATAAAAATTGTTTACTCATCTAGCCTAGTCGTGTTAATTTCCTAAAGCGTCTTTCGCTATGGTTTCTGAATCTTCGAGCTTCCCAAATTGTGATGATGCGTTTTTGCTTCCCGATTTCTAATCTAACAAACTGCTAAACTACAATAATTATTTCCTGCAAGTTTACGACAGCTTTATTTAACTCTATTAAATAGCCAATTGTTTACAAATGATGA
This sequence comes from Xenia sp. Carnegie-2017, assembly GCF_021976095.1. Taxonomy (NCBI): domain Eukaryota; kingdom Metazoa; phylum Cnidaria; class Anthozoa; order Malacalcyonacea; family Xeniidae; genus Xenia; species Xenia sp. Carnegie-2017. The sequence goes on along the minus strand of NW_025813469.1, from coordinate 6,512,592 downwards.
TGCAAAATTTCATCGACGAAATGCCATCCTGAGTGAATGTTAATTTTGGAAAAACCAAATTTTAAAATGGCGGACCACCGTCAAAATTCGAGAATTAAGTAAAAATATCAAGCAAATTATCAAAAAAATGCGAGTCTAGAGAGCGGGAACACTTCGGATTTTAATTTAGCATATTAAAAACTAGTAAGTTGTGTAGAAATATTTTAGTGCCACGATATGCAAAATGAAATCAATTTTCTAAGCGTATATTCACGCCACAGTAGACGGCCTATAAATTAAATTTAACAAAAGGCTACTCGACCACTGCTTTCCATTGTTACTTATGGACATCGGCGCAATGTGAACATCATGTATCAAAAATTTCAGTATAGTTTATTTAAACAATATTATAATATAACTAAACAATAAGGAGAGGAATGCTTTGGGATTAAGTGTTGGCAATAACGTTTCTGCATATACTTTATTTGTTCTGATATATCAATTTTGGTTAGCTATAATTTCAGCAAAATTTAACATTTACTGTGTATATGTATTTATACCTCTTCAACGTATATTTTAAATTAAAAATACGCCTACGTTTAGACTGTTTAGAAAGATATTTATTTAACAACTTTCTCTGTTTAATCAAATAATTTCTTCTTCCATTCTCTCTGTGCATCTTCATTTTTAACGTTCACTCTCATGGTTGCGGTTTTAATTGCCAAAAGCAAAATGTGGTGAGAACTTTTTTATATTTTAATTTTAAACATAAACCACAAATATTACATTTTATTATTGCACAAAAAAATTGTTCACAGATACATTGGAAATCACATCTAAAATCAACATTGTAATTAAAACTTCTTGTTGAAAGAGGCACTTTAATGCAAGATGTGAATATATACACAAAATCGATACTGAGCTAAACAGTATTGAAATGTTGCATGGAACTTTTAACCAGAGTGAACGCCACAGAGCTGGTGTTTTGCTTTAAATAAACTTATCTAAATTACTTTTTAGTGCAAAGTTTCTTGGCAGCGTTGTTAGGATGACAAAAATTCACATTAGCAAGTCATGGTGTAACCTTTACGGAAAGCACGTTTTTATATTGTAATTTAAAGTTGGAGAATGTTAGCGTCTTAGTGATATTCAAGAGAAACATAACTAATTTTTACGAGTTTACTAGTTTATCGTGTTGGCTATTGAACGAAGACTTGCTTTGTAGGACTTTTAAAGTTCTATTTTTTATAATGTGAAGTGATGATTTAATACTTGATGAAAATATATTAACAGTTTAGTCAGATTTATTGTATTCTTAAATATGATAGTAAAACGGTGATATCATATAATTTTTATGGTCAGTAATAAATTTATGCTGAAGAGTTTTATTAAAATGAAATTTGCCTTTTTCGTATTTAATAAGTAATGACACTCTTCAAAAAGTTTTGTCACTGGTGATTCAAACAATTCGCCAGCTATGTATGGCATAAATATTTTCTTCAATTAAAGGGAGATAAAGGCGGCGTCATGTTCTCGTAGGCCAAGTTTTATTATTTAACTTTTATCTAAATAAAAGTTGATAAGACTGCAATACAATTATTGACTCACTTACCCCGGCAGTGCGACGAGGTCTCCAGCATAATCAACAGCAAAAACTTGCACCTATAAGTTTAAAAGTCAAATCTTAAATTCTTTGATTGTATCGCTTACGATACTTCCCAATTAGCTACATTGTAGATAATCTTTTAGAAATGTGCAAGAACATTTTTATGATTTCACACCTATGTTATAGTTCAAATAGTTAGGCAGATATTGCTATGAACACTTAATGTTTTGGGGACAATTCATTTTGTGATAAATGTATATTTTAAAGGCTGCTTAACACTATTCTGCAAGTTGGACATCATGGATTTACTTGTGGATGATTCCAACAACATTTTTCGCTCCCCTCGTATTCAAATTAGTTGGTCGCCATGTTTTATTTCATAGATGCAATAGAGCCTAGATTGCTAACGCACATCGCGCGGCCGTGGCAAATTGAACATTCCAAGAGGGCGGCTCAAGCGGGCTAAAGAACTATGATTTGTATTTCTCAAGAGTTTAACACAGGGGCGGATCTAGAGTATGTCAAATCCGTCGCGCGACTGATGTTTGAAATTCAAAAATTACCTATTCATATTAGTTAAAAATCATTAATTATTCTTACTTTATTATCGCATTTACTTCGTGATAAAAATCCAGCTTTATTTATTATTGAAAACTAATGACTAAATCAATGAATATCTCCTTGGTAACCAGATCAGTTGAATTTTAATTGACCTGGAATAACCGACTGATAAGCGGGGTGGCTTGACTGGTTCGACGGATAAAGGAGTCTATGAACGCCAAAAACGCTTATTTTATTGGTCAATGGCCAGATCAGTGGACAGTCTGGAATGGTCTCGACCGATAATAAGGGTGGCCGGACGTATAAGGGAGTCCAATTGCTATCTTACAATTGGTTCACATTTGAATTTTTGTTTTATTGTGATTGGTTTGACGGATTTCGACTGATAGCCAACTGAACTAACATAGTCAAGCTCACTGTCTGAATTGAATGTTTGATCGTTTCATAGTAATTTTATAAGCATGATAGAAACTAAACTACAATCAGATGGAATTTATGGAAATCTTTACAAATTCATATATTGACATGAATGCTGCTGTCAAACTGTGAATTTTCTCAAGAGGGCGAAAATTTATGGATGAATTGTAAATGCTTGGCAAAGACGATCTCGCGAGCGACATTTCAGTCCTTGATGTTAAAAGCAAGCCAACATTGTTTTGAGTTTTATCAGCAGAAATTTACATCCAAAATCGTAAGTAAAGGACAACTGAAGTGTATGTATGCATGAATGTAATATATCAAAGTCAATTTATGCGAGTGTGTGATGCGATTTATGTCAATATGGCGTATGGTAAGCAGATTGATGCTTCTAAAATTGTTGTTGCGAAGGACTTTTAGATATGATTTCTTTAGTGCTTGGGAATCGTTGCCGTTATATGGCAGCGAAATCGTACATTCCTGCAAATATATTTCAATGGACAAAAAATCTGTAGCCATAAGGCGCCATACTTATATTTACTTTATCATAAACAAATGTTGTGGGCTTTTCAGTTTATGATCATTGATCATTCAATCATTAGACAGTTATACTACATATTGTTTAAGATTTGAGAAAACTAACATTGATTACATGAGAAGCTGTTTACTATAACCCTGTGATTTTGAGTCTTCTGATCCATGAAGCTTTTTTGTTTTGACTGGAATGGTATTAAGCCTTAATATTTCATAACGAAATGTTGTCCCATGTCACATATTGTCCCCTTTTCTAACTGAACACCTCATGTAGAGATGTAAAGGTGTGTTAATCCTGGCTCATACCAGATTGTTTGCCATAAATTCCAAAGGGCTATTGATGTATGAAAAGCATTTTCTATATTTAAGTAAAATTCCTCCTTGTATGGATAAACTTTGAAATTTGGCAAAACAGCAATTTTCATGATCACTAAGTAATTTTTCTGATGATCATTATAATTTCTAAACTAAATTATTTGAGATTTACATTTAAACGAGCTTTGATCATATGAAAGATATTTGTCATAACCAGTAAGCATGACACATGAACCAATTTTAACATTCATGTAATTATATAATTAAAGACATGTTAGTTACATTCTGTTTGTATTTGATAATACAATGCTACTAGTGATTGCTATATAGCACCTTGCGAAAAAATAATAGTCAAGTGAAATGCCTAATAAACATTTATGGCATTAAGCTGTCCTAACTGCAAATTTTCACTCTGATAATTTTGCTTAATCTTTGGCAGAAAAAATTTTTGGTTTTTCTCAAAAGGTGAATTTGCTGGCACTGATGTGGAGATGGGTAAAGGGTTACAATAAACTTGCATGGTTTGAAGTCTGAGCTTTTCTATATCTATGAACTGTCACTTGTAGTACCAAATATCTAATAACTCATTACATAGAGGTTTGAATGGGGTCTCTAGGGGGTCTATGCCTGACAACTTGGTAGAAATTTTAAAGACTGTATCTGTTTTTGAATAGCATTATTGTAAAATAAATTTTACGTTCTAGACATGCTAATGAGCCATATATTTGGCATGATAATGAGCCTAGATATTTGTAAAACATTCAAGTATTCACTTCATTTTGTTTTGAAAAAAATAAGCAAAATGTGTTGTTATTACGCAAAACATTGCCCACAAATACATTTGTATTGCTCTAAAACGCTGAAATGGCATTTTCAAGGCTCTGAAATTCAAAAGGGAGACCTCAGACCCCCATGTGCGGAGCGCCTCGGACGTTTTATGACTGATGTTTGAAAAATCCTAGATCCGCCCCTGGTTTAACATATGTTTTGTTTGCAAAACCTTTTGACATAAAATTTCACCTACTTAAATTACTAACAAGGCTACGCTAGGATAATGTAAAATGCACTAATGCTCAATTTATATGTGCGCGTTATAAAATTTGCATCAGTTGATAAAAAAGGTCTAGTTTTCGGCAAGTTTAAGTGAATTAACATTCATTTCCTATGATAACTTTCATAGCAGACACAAGAATATCGACATTTAAAGTGCTTTATCGCCCTCAGGGAATTTATCTATTTAGACAGAGTTGACTATTTTAACAACATTTTAAATATATTTTATAAGACGAAAATTTGATCTTCCTTGACTTTTTGGGCGTCAAATATAGGTTTTTTCCTGTTTGACTGCGAGGTGCTGTGGCAGGATCTAGCTCACTGACGTAGCGCACATTGAAGAGCACGCTGCTTTTCAACGCCGGTTTATGTAAAATTTGTAGCAAAGTCAAGAAATTTGTTTCTTATGCAATATATTTTTCAGTCGACATCTTTCCAATGTTGCAACAAAGAAGATTCAGGTATAACATCATTGTTAGCTTTTATGCATGGAAAGCCAAATGCACATTAGTATTGAGTTGCAGTGTTGTTGACATCACTCTCATTCATGTAATGAAGTATTGTATAAATAATTGTAGTGTATTCTATATACCATTTTATATAAAATTTCAATTCAGCATTTTCTGATTTAATGGGGAAAGTAATAAACAATCAAAGGTGTGTTAAGCCTATTTCCTTTAAATTTATTGATCCTATTGCGGCTTTCCATTAAATTTAGTGAAAAATAGTAAGGCTATTTCCTCAATGATGGCAAGTCTGATTATATAGGAAAGCAGAATTTAGAGAATATTTGTAAGCCTCCTTGTACACTTTTGTTTCAATCAGTCTAACATATAATTGTTTGTGCTTCAATTCTGTTATGTTTTCATGTAGTCTTTCCAAAAACATAACATATAATGATGAGTTCTCTTTTGTGACATAATCAACTCATTTTTAAAGGACAAAATAACATTCCTCAATATATACTGCATGTTGAGCAACATACTGCTATGCTAGAATCAAGGTGGAAATCTCAAAAGCAAAATAGCTTGGATACCTAAGCCAGCACAACTCAATAGAAACCACACTGGAAGGAAAAATGCTTAAGGCAAAGAAACTACAGTTTAATTTTAAATTGGAATTTCGATAACTTATAAAATAGCAGTTTCATTATTCCAATAGAAAATAGGATTCTTGTTGAACGTAAAAGACACAGCAAAAAAATCAGTCTCCAATTGCAAATAAATTGAATACTACAGCATTTCTTCTAAGAGTGGCTTCTTGTTGAGACCTTCAACTTAGTGCTATCTATGAATTTAAATCTAGTACTGCCAGTGATCCACAAAGAGTAACTTTCCACCTCTTGTGCCATAGCAATTTGCTATTTTGGAATTAAAAAATGCTTTCTCAGTCTAAAAAAAAATGTAATGCAAAACTGAGACAGCAAGGTGATATTTTCTTTAACTAACATAAAAAGTGGAATATAGGTACTTATAACTAAATTGCACTAGTTAGGAGTGTTAGTAAGTTAACCACAAAACTTGCTACCTATTCATATAAATTTTGCTAGCATCTTTAATAGTTTCCCTTTTGGAACAACTAATTAAAATATTAAATCATATATAAAACTAAGAGCTTTCATAGATTATAGAAGATCTAGACAGCTAAGTTTTTGAAGTTTTGATAGAATTATACATGCTTGAACAAATAAAGAGAGTTTGATCAGTAGCAAAGCCAAACGGCAAGTTTTAGTCAAGCTATGTAAATTTCAGATCATCATCATTACTCATTTCTTTAGAATCTATTGCACCAGTGAGTGAATACATAAAAAATTAAATAGAAAGACGAGCTGGTTGATCATTAAAATCGACCAGTTTATAACACCAATAAAATATTATCAATTATAAGACTTTATGTTATACCTCAGGATTATAACTGACGACCGTCTTGTAGATGTTCTGAACATTAAGCATACAACCATAATTCACCATGAATCGCAAAATAAGTAAAATATGTTGCCAAATTTTCGAATTCCGTCCCAAAATGTCTTCA